>NC_083461.1:8670570-8675570 GCF_030014155.1 Tachysurus vachellii
AGCATTCATACCGGTGCATCTGAGCAGGACATCTGTATATTTGAAGATGGAGTACTTTGACCTTGTTCTTCGAGATTGTACGTTGTCATTCCTCACGCCTGACACTCGGCACGCCAGAAGATACATATCTCTGACATGCCTCTTTTTCACGAATAACACAGCCGTTCTACAATAACAGCCCGGGAAAAGTGACACGTCTGCCATAAATCTTGATGAATTATGGCCTACACTGCATCTTGAAGTTATGAAACGGAGCTGAAGTTAAGACCAAAGGGTGAGGAAAAGAAATATGACGGTATAAAAATATTTGAAAGGGAATCGCTGTCAGTCATGTGTCGCGTTCGGCTCTGTGAAGAATACGGCTCAAAGTTAGCGAGGTGATACCGCCTAAAACGACGGCCGTGTTAATGGCGCTCGGGATCGACGACAGAACGGAGTCGATGATGGAACAAAGTGCGACGGCAGCGTGAGCGAAAACCCGGAAATAATCGAGCGCTGCCTTTTTTTTTTCCCAGGCTCTGTCAGCTCTTTCTTGTGAGCTGTTTATTTTGTCAGTAAGTATTACTGAATTTTGCCAAACAGCAATGTTTCTTTTGACAGCAGGTTGTGAGTGATGCAGACATTTTTTTAAAAGCAGAAACTTTCTTTTTTACAGATTGTACAGAAAGGAAAGAAAAAGAAAGCAGGGCTTAACTTCGATAAGTAGACGCTGGTGTAATTGTGCTCCTTTGAACAAACATGAGTGAAACCAGTGTGCTCTCTACTGGCATTCCACGCCCACATTATGGCCTATTATGATAAGGCTATATCTTTGCACAAGATAATGAGTGGCTTTATTGCTGCTGCTTGCTATTACTTTGTCTAATTATACTTAACTGCTCCGAGCTTATCTCTGCTCCACCTACGCCATCAAAAAGTCTTACCCCCACCACACACGCTGTTTTTTTTTTTTTTTCTTTTTTTCTTCCCTTCGTAACCCAAATAATGGAGAAGGAAAAGAGGGGCTTAAAGGGAAGGCAAGAAAAGAGCAGGAGGAGAGAGGTTACAGTTCAGAGAGAGTTTCAGTATAGCGCTGTGCCTCTGTGATAGTGAGAATGAAGCGAGCTTTCTCAAGGGAACAAAGGACGGCCGTTTAAAACAGGCATGAAATACCATGAGCTCGGACAGTAGTGTCTGTGACGAATGTATGCTCTCTCTCTCTCTCTCTCTCTCTCTCTCTCTCTCTCTCTCTCTCTCTTTCTCTCTCTTATTCTCATTTATTCTCTCTTATTTCTGTCTTTATTTCTCCCCCACCCTTTCTATTTAAGACATGCCAACGCTGAGAAAACAACAAAGCACAGACAGGAAGCATCTTTTAATGCCGTACAGCCATCGTTCCAGCCCAGTGGAGGAAGGAAGGTGAAGTGAGACAGACGGAGGATTGGGAAAAAAAAAAAAAAAAGCTTTCATTTACTCTAATTCCTCGCTGGCATAACAAAAACAGGAAAAGATTCATTTGGTTCCAAACAAGCCACAGGATACGTTTGCTAAACTAATTCAGTTTTTCAGCTCGTAATAATGCATATATCCCTTCTAACCATATGCCTGTAATAATATAGTTAGTTTCCTCTTCACAAAAACAGACCACTGCTGTAATTATAATTTCATTGAGCGGGTCCAGACATATAACCTACACCGAGCAATGAAACATTTGTTACTGTCAAACCCGAACGGAGACATAGAGTACGAGGCTGAGAGAAATAGAGAGTGAGCATGGATAAAAAAAAAAAAAAAAAAACACAGACGAGCTCGTAATATAAAAATGAAGTCGAGCCCAATCGCATCGCTCAATGCAAGACCGTGCCTCTAGAGGGGGTTAGCGATTTCAGTGGCAGTGTGATTTGCAGACTTTACACTCTCAGTTCAACAGAAAGACGCCGGTGCTGATCGCATCAGAAGGCGCTTATGAAATGAGCCGCTGATCGTTAATTGAATAAAGCGAGCCAGGTGAAAAAACAAACAAACAAAAAAAAAACACAAGGAACATGAGTGATAAGCTGCGATTTTCACACTATTCCTGACACACATCCAGAGTTATTCTGGAAAATTCTTCTCGTAGAAGAAATAAAAAAAATCAACAACAACATCGACAAAGCTTAGCTGTTGGTTTCCTAGCATTCAAAAGCAGAGTCTTAGAGAAAAAAGACGGATGCGAGAAGAAAATTTCTCCCAGAATTCAACGCTCTGGTTTTTCTTCGACCTGGAGCTAACTTCATTTATTGCCAGCTGTCTCCGAAAGAGCTATTCCATCTCTAAGAAATTCAGATGCTCCGGAAATTAAAATTTCAAAGATCTTCAGAGGTGGGTGTGGGGGAGGGGTGGGGGGAAAAAAATCAATGGTGACAGATCAATGCTCATAGAAATTTCATGAACTTTGAACCGATACAGGCATGATGATTGGAGTGGGAATGGATGGAAGAAGACTCTGAGCGCTCGGACAGAGACAGAAAGCCACTCTTCTTCAGACCATTGCGCCCTTTCATATTTTATTCCACTGACACAAATTACATTTCGAGTCTATCTCTATAACAAGGAGGGTTGAAAAAAAAAAGAAAGAAAGAAAAAGTACCCGCTTCCCACCCCTCCTTCCTTCCTTCCTTCCTTCCTTCCTTCCTTCCTTCCTTCCTTCCTTCCTTCCCTCCCTCTCCTGCCCCTGCCCCTGCTCCACCCTTGACCACTGCCCACTCTGCACTTCCGTTGTCTTTCATACACAGATGTTCGTAACCCTTTGACTTTTGACTGCTACCAACAGAAACATGCCTTATGCCTTAAAAGCCAAACTAAAATGCTGAAAAATCAGACTTAGATAATCTTATGTCCAAATTAATACTGAGAAAAAAAAAGATCAATACATGGACAGGGTGCAAAAAAAAAAAAAAAACAAAAAAAAAAAAAAAAAAAAAAAAAATCAATAGGTCTGTTAAATTATTGCTGCGTTTTTTTCATCCTCATCCGAGATGAGTTACGTTTGCTCTGGCTGTCAATGCATTGCAGCTTTTAGCATTAATCTATAAATAAAACTAGTCTGGAAAAGGATACCATGCCCAGGTCTGGATAAAGGGTGAAGAGGATGGGATGGGAGGAGAAAAGAATGAGTCGTCCATCAGAAAATGCTCTGGTCACTGGAGCACGACTAACGTGTGTGGCTTAGTAAGGGCGAAGCTATTAAAAACGGTAAGAAACAGGACAAATTGCGACATCCATAAGAGGAACCGTTACAGTCATTTATATCTAAATCGATTTTTTTTCTTTTTTGCTCTTTAATGACAGAATGTTTAGTCCCAGAGTCGAGAGATAACAGAATTCTCCTTTCAGTCATTTTGTGTAATATTATATTGATTGCAATAAACAGGAGGAAAATGTTTGAAACGAATCCCATTTCCAAAGACCTGTTGCGGATCTTTTGGCTTGTGGACCCTGAGAATAAAGCGGAGGTGACATCCTGCTGGCTTTTTTAAGAGGATTAAGGGGTGTGACGAAGATGGCTCTGATTACATAATCGCCCTGCTTTCGATTACTACTGGTTGTTTCTCCTTGTGTGTGTCAGAGAGAGAGAGAGAAAGAGAAAGAAAAAGAGCAGCTATCTGATCCAGTGTGAGGGTGGAGAGAGGCTGATAGGCTGATAGTCTCTTCTAAATCGTCCTCTGATCGTCCAGTGATACGGCTTTTCATGTGGCAGTGTTTAAAGAGTTTATTTGCTGCCAGCCTCCCATCTTTCTGCCTTCACCTCCCGCCGTGTGTATCGTTCCTGCCCAAGCGGCGATGCCATCACGACCTCCATCGGATGTTTTCCAAGAACAACTTGAAGACAGGAGGCTTTCCAGCAGAGCTGAAGTTACACTGAGTACTAAATGTTCAAGTCTGGTTTTTAATAGCTTTTAAATTTCAGCCATTAGTCTAATAAAGAGACAGGATTTGGTGCCAGAGTTTGTGTGTTTCTGCATGTTTGTCTGTAATGCGCCAGGTCAGTCGAAACATGTGGCGATGTTGCAGAGTGAAGTGGCAAGACGACCCTTTTGTCCTCTTTGGCGGATGATGAATGACTGTCTCCTTCACGGTGCGTTTTGTCAGTTTTGGCGCAGCAGAGTCAATACCTTCACCTTGACGAGGAAACTTTGTGATTTATCAGGGCCACTGGCCAATGAGCAGGCCAGAAGAGCCAGACCCTCTGAGATACAAAGAATGGCCTTTGGTCAAAGTCTTCTCAAATGGAATCGCAAGAAGGTGTATGATAGACAAATGACTCTTGTTAAAGGCAGCCAAAAAAATGAAGAGGGGGAGTTACAGAGGGAAGGAGAGTGAGGAAAAAAAAATGCTTGACTTGAACTAATAACAGAAAGAGGCCGTGGCGGTCACTGTGGGTCCAAAGATGAAGCACCCTGTCACGCAGCAGGTTGGGAAATTAGCAAATAATGTTCCTTGGCCCTGATAAATGGGTGACAGCTTTCCTTCGCCAATCATTTTTTAACATTTTGATGCATGTCTACAATCCCATCGGAGGAAAGGAAAAGTTTACTGGCCCTCAATTTCCGTGTGATAAATGATAGCCGGTAAATGTACGATTTCTGTATGAGGTATAGTTCATTTTAAGCAATTCTGGTAAATGGGTGTCACTGATTAGGACAAATAGTCCAGAGGGGTGAGAGCCCCAGTGGTACATCTCTTTCTCTCTCTCTCTCTCTCTCTCTCTCTCTTTCTCTCTCTCTCCTCCTTTCTCTCAGCTCCAGTAGAGCGTTGAGGCCAGGCTCTCGCAGTGACCATGCAATACTTAAATAGAAAGCAATAGCTTTGATGCAATTAGAGTCCAATGCTGAGCTATATTTATGATTGCTGTCATTGTTCTAAATGATTTGTCAGGCTGCTTCTGAGCCTTTCTTTCATCTCACCTACAAGACAGATTATTTCTTCTCTGTTCTTGGATGAGTGGGAGAGAACAGGATGTGTGTTTTGACATTAAAAGC
>NC_083461.1:8685570-8703070 GCF_030014155.1 Tachysurus vachellii
CCTCTCTCTCTCTCTCACTTGCTTTTTCCCGCTCGGAGCACTTATCACTTCCAAGAATGTGTTTCTAATCTCAAATACCCCAGTCTCTCTCTCTCTCTCTCTCTCTCTCTCTCTCTCTCTCTCTCTTTTGCGCTCTCTCTCTTTGTTATAGCTGTCAGCTGAAATGTGGATATGGATGGGATTATAGTTCACGACTGTACATGTCATGAACACGTGTGCCTGGATGTGTCTGTGCCGATTTTACACATGCACACACTTATGAACACATGGTAGAATCTGGCTGTTATCACCTTCTTTCCTGTCATCAACAGCTTCTGTATAGTCCTTACACACACACACATACACACATAAGTGTCGTAAAGCATCTTTGTTTTCTTGATGGTTTTGTTTCTTGTGGAAAAAGTTCACCTAAAAGAATTTCAGATCATAATTCTAAAAAATTAGCAGGAGCGATTATGGCGGGAAGACGGGAGAAGGCTGAAAGCGAGAGTGAATGACAGTCATAAGTCCAGGGTTGGATCTCTTCCTTCCCTTTGCACTAACTGTTCCCAGTTCGCTCTTAAAGCCCCTTATTAGGAGGCTAGTGGCAATATCAGCTCGGCCTAAATTTGACGTCTGGGCCGGCTGAAATCCCAGGTAGCTAAGTGGTGTGAAAGAAACAGGGTGTGTGTGTGTGTGTGTGTGTGTGTGTGAGAGAGAGAGAGAAAGAGAAGGGAGGACACCTTTTAAAACCATGGAGACTTTCTTTTTTTTTCCTTTTTCCTTTTTTTTTTAAAAGACTTGTTAAAGCGTTGCGGTTTCTCGTAGAAAAGCTGACAAGATTGCAAAAGAAAAAATAAAATAAAGAAAAGAACGAAACCGAGTCGGAGCTGTAAATCAGGTGTGGCTTCTACCAAATACAGAATTTGTTGAAACACATTCATCATGGACTTTAAAAAAGACATTAGCTGAATAAAAACAGTAAAATAGAGTAAAGCATGCTCTACAAATAGGGCTTTGAAGATGAGTCGCACCAACGGCGTACAAGCTGGGCCTCTTTTTTTTTCTCTTTCTCTCTCTTACTCTTTTTCCCCAGGGATGGGACGAGACAAGGGGAGAGGCTTCAACCTTCTTAATTGCTCTCCTAATTAAAGGCGGTTGCTAAGCAAAACACACCTACCATCAAATGGGCACAGAAGAGAGACAAACAACACGTCATGGGGCCAAACGGCTGCAGCGCTCAGGGCACCGGTGCGTAATTAAGCTATTTTCATTTCGTCCCTGTCATTAATAAACGAACAAATAAAAGTCCAAAAGAAAAAAAAAACAAATAATTTAGCGAGCTTTGCTTTGCAAGAGAAAGGGGGTTGCTAAATCACTGCTAATTAGCATATGGCCTCATATGTGTGACTCAAAATGTGTACATGAGCTGATATGCCATCATTAGAACAGAAAATTCAAAGGTTATGGTTTTAAAGCAGCGATGCCAAAAAGGATATGTTGTTATGATGGCTTTTTGGTGTAAAGCTACTTGACCTTAGGAGAAATAGCAAAACGCTGCTGAGATTTCATTTATGCTCTGGACTTTTGAGATATTATATATTTGGATTTCCATATGCTGGAAAATGCTGGAAAAATCAGTCAGTTGTTATTTCTGGAAGACATGAATTTTTTTATTTATTTATTTATTTATTTTTATTTTTAATTTATTTCTTTTTTTTTTTTGAGTTTTTGATTCATTTGTCACCCTTGACTTAGACGTGGCCCAACATCATTCATGAAAAGTAATAATAATAATAATAATAATAATAATAATAATAATAATAATAATAATAATAATAATAATATTTATGAAGGAAGAAGGTAGCAACATAAGAGAATGAAATCTATCCCATGTGATCTATAGGTGTATGCGTGTATGAAGAAGAGGAAAAAAAGAACTACTAAAATTACTACTAAAAAACTAGTCTTCATTCTCCTCTACTTTACACTACAGCCTTAAGTAGCTCAGTAAAAGGAAAGTGAGGATGGAAATGCACCTAAACAGCACAAGGGAGAGAAGAAGGAAAGAGAAAGAAGAGAAAGAGAAAGAGAGCGGTAGAAGTGCTGCAAATAATAAGTTCATGTAAAATGTGCCTACCATTCTCCAGATAAGGAGGGGCCGTACCTTCAGAGGGGTCAAGGCGGCGGGCACGGCGGCCATGTTTAGAGTTGTTATGGACGAACATGTTGTCCGAAACGGCCAACACGTGACCGTCCACGTTAACCGTCGTCGATATAACGACCTGGAGAGAAAACAGAGTGTGGACGGATGATTATTATGGTTATTAGTTTTTTTTTTCTGTCATTGTTTCATATTTGGGAACATTTCCGTATACCGTGAGAACGTCTGAAAATCAAGCGAATTCCAGACAAAACCGAATAAACCAGTGGTGACTTACTACAGAGACATAAGGATCAATGCAGACCTCGCTTAGTTTCCTACCTCAGAGTTCACCTTATTGAGAAAATAAATGACACTCTACTAATCAGCGAGCAGCTGCTTTCACCGAGTTTTCTCAAATAAACACCCGAGTCAGCAGCTCCCAAACTTGAGGGACCGGGGATCAGATTTGTGAAGATGATGATTATTATTAATGACCTTTTTTATTTTTTCCCAGAACAAGGTATGCGCTTCAAAACTATGTGACACACAAGATTCACACAGCGTGGGGTTCACAAACATCGCTCAGTGTCATTATTCGCCCATGGGAAGCATTTGTCATTTAATATTTCATTATTCTTCTCAAAAAAAAAAAAAAGAGAGACTCAACGCTTTTACAGGCACTTAATTAAATTAAACAATATTTAACGCTTTATATTTCCAGAGCAGACTGAGGCAGGTCTATATGTCAAAAAGAGGGTTTTAACGCAGCCCTGCTATATAAAGAAGATTCAATTTCTCACTTGATGGCTACAATTAGCCTTTGTGTGGATAAGAGCAATTATAGCAATTTCTATAAAAAGGATACACTCGGGCAGGAAGTGCGTTCGAGTGTTCTTTATATAAAGAACCTCTTTTCAAAGGTCTGTCAAATACCTGTCACTCAAACACAGGTTTTTTTTTTCCTGTGTGTGTGTGTTTGCACTTGTGTGAGTTTGAGATCTTTGACAAACCTCCAATTAGGCATTAATCTGCCACTTGCGTGAACACAGACGGGAGAAGAGGCTCTCGTCTGCTCTTTCAGGCGTTAACAGTCTCTCAAACGTTGCCTGTGGCCCTCACACCCATCTGCATTGATCTATTGATATATTGATTAGTTGTTTTCTCTCATTAGTGGCAGTGAGAGTCAATGCAGAGATAAATGAGATTGGTGGGGTCAAGGGGTGGGGGTGTTTGGAGGTGGGGGGCTCTTGAGAGGGGAAAAAAAAAAAGGGAAAAAAAGAAAAAAGGAAACTCTTCAGTGAATTAGCAAAATCGCTATTCTGTTTTTTTTTTCGTTTTTTTTATCTGTTTGGCTCACAGTCGTGGTTTCAACAGGGGCACTTGATCTGACGAAGGAGAGCGTTTAGCATTTGAATGGAGACAAGAAGGCAAAGAGAGAGAGAGAGAGAGAGGGGGAGAGAGAGAGAGAGACAGAGAGAGAGAGAGAGGAATCAGCATCAGAATAAACATCAGAGCAGCTTTACATCCCCCCTCACTCTGCAGCTCTGTGGTCTGTATCTCTACGAGGATGATGGATAGGCCGTGCTCCGGCCCCCACCTGCCAGGGTGAAGGATGAGGAAAAGAGGATCAAGACAGGAACAGAAAGAAGCACCAGAAGCACGACCCTGACACGGGATCTTTTTCTGGTGGAACATGTGCAAAATTTATTCTAGAGATGGCATTTAGTTGAACATGGAGCGGTCAGGATAAGAGAAGAGACAGCCATGCTGCTGGTGAAGATCCTTGCTAGGAATAACGTAGAAGACCAATATGCACCGAATGGCGATACATTTAGGATGAATACAGAAAAAAAAGAATCATCTCAGGTAGATTCAGGTCAAAAATCATCATGTAAGTCCTGAGAACCAGAAAAGTTCTGGTTATAAATGGCTTCATCGTCATCCTATAGGAGGAGTGACCCAAATATCTGAGTGCTTCTCCGAATACAATCCTAGAGAGAACGGACAAAATGTGGGACAGACTTCGAAGATGTTCTTTCAGGTCAGAAGGTCATCATTACGGTTCCCTTCTTCCATCCTTTCTTTTTGTTTTTTTTTGCTGAGGCAGCAAGAGAGAAGGAGCAAGCAGAGAAAACTGCACCGAGGGCCCTGGCGCCCTGTTAAGACCAGTTAAAACCTTCAGGGAGGAGAAGAGATTAGAAAGACAGAAAGAGAGGGAGAGCGAGAGAATCAGGTGGGCCATCAGCGTTGACGGATGTTTCTTTTAGTCACCACAGAGTCAGAAAGGACACTTCCTCTCACTCTGACTCTGACCTTCTGCTCTGGACACATGGATCAATATCATCTGCGGCCCTCGTCCTCTCGGCCCGCGGCGCATGAAAAATGAAAAACTCCACCGCATGCCGATGCCTGGAGATCCTGTCTGGAGCGTTATACGTCTTAATAACACGGCTGAGAATAGAAGCTCACACATTTCATTATTAGAGCCTTGGTGATAAGCTGATACACAACGTGGAAATGCGTAGCACTTTTTAGGAACTCTAATATTTGTCTTTTATCCTTTAAAACGTATTCGAGATTTTTTTATTGTAGCATTAGGATGAAAAGACTCTCTAGATAATTCTACATCCAGATGGTTTGTATTATGGTTTAAATTGTGATGAACTTAAATGTGACAGGGTTAAAGTTTCATATGAAACAAAAATTATAACACAAAATCTTTGTGTTGTGCTTAAAGTTAATTGTTAGCAAAGTGTCTATGCACTACTCTCTGTGTGTGTGTGTGTGTGTGTGTGTGTGTGTACAACTTTCATTTCCATCTTGTCTATTTGGAGAACTCTTTCCCGGCTTCCTGTGAATTGTAAAATAATTTATAGATTTTTGAGGTATGCAAAAAATGATACACCTTCTCTAGGTGATTTTAAATAAAGGTGTTACAAGGTGCGAGTGTATTATGAAGCACTATGTTACAGCAGGTGAACGGTTTGTATGTTCAATACCGAGGGCTGAATCATCTCGTCCCAAGAGAGGAACTCTCCCACGCCATCTCTGGTTCCACATCCCTCCTATCCACCTGCTTTACAATACCTGCTCTATAGACTGCAGGAGCCTATTTTTATTTCCAAATGGCCTTTGTGTGTGTGTGTGTGTGTGTGTGTGTATGAGAGCGAGAGAGAGAGAGAGAGAGAGAGAGAGAGAGAGAGAGAGAGAGAGGGAAAGAGAATTACCTGGAACCTGCGCATGTCTCGTGGATTGCCTGCATTCTTCAGGCAGTTCTGATTGCACTTGAGGAAGAATTTCAGAAAGAATCTGTAAGAAAAAAAAAATCAGAGAAAGACAAGATAAATCAATCAGTCTTGCTCTGAACGTACTTGACAGACTCAGCCGAGGACAGATCAATGATACAGAAAATAGATATGGACTTCCCAGCAGAGGTGAAAACTCCACAAGTTGTAAACCTACCAGTAGTAAATTGTAAACAACACGTAACACACACACACACACACACACACACATGCAGAGCTAAACAGTAATGATCGCGAGTGAATGTTTTGTTCGGAAACCCTCCCAGCGGATGTCTCACAGAAACTGTCTGTCTGTCTGTCTGATGCATACAAATCCCACAATTCCCATTAGAACCCATCTGTCCACACTCGCACTAGGTAGGCAGATATTCTGCAACCCCCTCCTTCCCTCACTACCTCCCTTCCACCCCCTCCTCCTCGCCATCCTGTAATTAAAGGGAAGCAAACGAGTGCACCTGAGCCCTTCTCATCATCAGGAGACGTTTGAGCACTTAACAAGGTGAGAGTGGCCCACGAAAAACTTCCACCTCGCTCTGACAATTAGAGCGAAGCCCATGCACCAGACCAGCAGCGCCCGGCAATTACAGCGCAAATTACAGCCAACCTAATCTGCTCCGCAAATGTCATGTGTGTGCAAGAGTCGAGGTGGGTCCCCTCTGGCACCAACACACACACACACACACACACACTCATACACACACACACACACACCTGCACCTAAGCCAGTGAATCTGTATGAATAGGTAAGTGTTGAACAAGTGGCTCTTAACTTCTTCCCACTCTACGGATGTATTTTTCTCAAGTCTCATCCCTAAGACCCTTTAAGAGCTTCCATGGAAGAAGTAGAAAAAGAGAGGATTATGGATGAGACCCTGTCGCTACCCGCAAGCACTCATGCACAGGTTCATCTCGGATGACATACATGCCGACGCAAATAATGCTTCGTTCAGCAGGAATATATCCGACCTGGATGTCTTACATATGGATGTCCATGTGCACAAATATTTGCCTCCGTCCCCCATCACAGGTTAGCCTCAAACCAGAGCGGTGCTGCGCATGGTCGATGTCATGCATCGCTGATTGTGTTGCCGTGTGGAGTTAACACATGTACAGCACAGCACTGGGCAAACAGGCGAGAGTCAGGGGGCACACGCCAGACGAGCTCTCGGCAGCTAGGGCCATAAATCACAATGTGAAATGATCCCCGTAACCCTGAACACCTCTCCTCATCCCGGCCTCATCTGTTTACATTCTAGCTTTTCCACGCTGACAGTGTGCGCAAGATAGATAAATGGATATAAAGATGGACGGAGGACAAAAAAGTGAGTTTTTTTTTTAAACGAAAAGCCGGCCTTGGACAGTGTCAGAAAATCATTGTCGCCAGTCATCAATGAAACATAAACGCCATAATGGTGTCCACAGTTTGGGAGGAAGTGGTCATAGTGCTGTCTGGAAGGCTGTAAAAATCTCCACTCTTATGATGGCAACTTCAGCTTTAATTGTGTGGTGTGTGCAGGCCAGCAATCGCAGGCCAGTGTGTTTGGACGTGTCGCTCGGAGGATGAGTGTTATGGGCTGTAATTCTCAGACCCTGGTACTTATTTCCCCATAGGGTCGTAATGTTTCCACAGCAGGTATCAGGCCATATCTCGGCTGAAACATGGCCCTCATTCACTTGCTCCCTGTGCCAGATGACAAACAAACAGCCTGACTCACTCACACTCACACACACACTCACACACACAGAGCTTCACAAACTTCTCAGATGTAACTGGAGAAGAAAGTATCACTCAGAGGAAAAATCTACACGAGAAAAGAATGTGTTTCATAAAAAAATATAAGGATCCCGAAGCAGTTCATAAACACTTGATTTGTATTCCATCATCACTGTCGAGATATCCTAATATCCCAAATACTGACTTACTTTAAGCTTATTATTATAAGTTTAATGGCCGGGTGTTATTAATGGGTGTTAATGGGTGTTAATGGCTGATGTCATGATATACTGATAAAAGTTGTATTGTTGTAAAGAAGTATTGCAATTCAAGTAATTATGCAGGATCCTTTCCTAAATGTATTACTATTTTTTATTTTTTTGGTATTGACTAAATTGTGCATATATATATATATATATATATATATATATATATATATATATATATATATATATATATATATATATATATATATCCACATAGCTACACACAATAAGCCCTCATTAGGGCTTTGTGTAACTGCTGTCTGTTTGTCTGCTTCGTTCTCTGTAGTTGATTAAGCAAAGCTGTTGTTCGCTATCTAATGAAAATCATCTCGGGCCTCAGTCCACAACTCCGAGTAATATCGGCTGAATTAGGAGTCATTTCAATTCTACGTGGGGATTGAGGAAATTGCTCCTTTGTGAGCAAGCAAGCAATTATGACCCCACGTTGCTTGCTTTCTCTCTCCCTCTCCCGTCTTTCTAAACGAATACAGAACCTCGAGTTCTCGCTGCAGCATCAGAAACAAAGGAGGCCGTTAAACTGTAATTTAATGGAATATCAAGGAGTCGGTAGCATTAGATGCTGGCAAGGCAGAGAGCGAGGGAGGGGAGGAAAAAAAATTAACCGCAATTAGGTTTGATTAAAGCTATCCTTCTCAATAATCAGCATTCGTGACAGGACAAGGGGCCCTGGTGGCCCTTGGATGGCAGCGAGGCGTCGGGCAATATTAAGGCCAATAAAAGGGATATTAGCATGGCTAATTACAACATGGCTAAAGCGTGTGTGAGGGGCCACTGTGTATTGTTATGTGCAAAATAATTGGACAAGGCAGTTATCAATTACGCAAGATGCCATTTCGGTTTGTCAAAGAGAAAGAGCGAGAGAAAGAGCGAGAGAGAGAGAGCGAGAGAGAGAGAGAGAGAGAGAGAGAGAGAGAGAGAGAGACAGGAGCAGAACGGACATGTTTAATTTCACGTCTGAGGCCTCAACACATCTCTCAGCCTTTTTCTCAATTCCTCCATTCCTCTAACACTTGCTCATTCCCTCCCTCACTCTTCTCCAGACTATCAGAGGCAGTTGCTTTCACTTTTATCTCTAGTCACAACTGCAGAGAGGACAAATCAGTGATGAGAACGATCAGGCTGCCTAGCACAGGGTAATTAATATAACTTTTCCTGCCCATCTCTCTCTCTTTCTCTCTCTCTCTCTCTGACCAGAGGGGCCAAATCATTATGAGGTGATTAGTGCCAGAGCTGAGGTTGCACACAGAGTGAACGAGAGAGAGACAGAGAGAGAGACAGAGAGAGAGACTTGTCATTTGAAAGGCTTCACAGGGTCAAGGTAATTGAGAGCAAAAAGGAGGAACTTTCACACACTCCAGCTCTTATGCAAGACACTCTTATCTTAACCAACGCCGTTAACGTATCGTTTTCTGGCCTTCATTCAAAAGAGAACGTCTGAGACTTTCATTCTGTCTCGTTTTCCCAGAATTCTACACAATTCACAAAGGAATAGTAGAAAAACTAAGAGATATGAAGAAAGCCTTATTCAGAGTAACATTATTATAGCTGTGCTAAAGTTTTCTCTCCCTCTCTCTCGCTCTCTCTCTCTCTCTCTCTCTCTCTCTCTCTCTCTCTCTCTCTCTCGTTCTCTCATGGAAACTCAACCAAATCCAAATAAAACCTAAAACAATCAAGCAAATTTGTAGCAATTCCTACAACTCAGTCTGTTTAAAATGTTCTCATGAAGAGGAATAAAATTTAACAAAACCGATGTTAACATTTAGAAAAAAATTACTGAGATCAGTTTTGCATAAATGAAGCATAAATATGACTAATTTTAACATCCACAGATACATTTATTTTGCAGACAATTGATTGATGTGATTAGGGATCAGATTTTTGTGTAGTTGTGGTGTAATACTGCTTTATAGAGACCATGGACAAAGAAAAAAAAAAACGCTTTCCTTTTTCTGGCTTTTCCCAAGACAGATGAGTACATGCAAAGGCCGGTAAAGAAATACAATGGCAGATGGGTGTGTGTGCGTGTGTGTGTGTGTGTGTGTGTGTGTCTGTGTGTGTGTGAGCGGTCAGTATGAGCACTAATTGCTGGTGTGGCGTTAAGAGCTGAGGCCACAGCTGTGGGTCTGTACTGAGTATTGATCATACAGCAACTCTAGCTGATCAGACCCCAGCCAGCCAGACAAACACACACACACACACACACACATATATACACACACATATACACATACACACACAGATGCATGTGGAACAAGCTAAACTCTGATGACTCCCGACCCACAGTCATATTCAATACAAAGGAAGATAAAAATCTTATTTCCTCAGAGTCTTGTCTCACACTTCCTTCTTAATGTCTGCCACACTGAGCATTTCACTAGGCACACGGTCCAGAAGTGACGCTCGCATTTTTACATTTGTGAAAGAAAGTGGTTTTGCAGATCCAGAAAGTTTCACACATGCTTTCACACTTCAACTCTGTGTGTGGTTGAGCGTGCTTTTTGTTGGTTTTAATGCGTGTGTATCTGTATATGTGTGTGTGCACGTGTGTGTGTGTCATGACATCATGGCTGGGGTTACAAGCGTTCTCTACAGGAACCAGATGGCCCATTGTGAGCTGTCCGTCTTTCCTTCTTTCTTTTCTCACTCCCTCTTTTCACGCTCTCGCCCTCCTGTGTGCCCCACAAGGGCGTCTCTCCCGATGGCATTGCTGCAGGCTTTTAATACACCCGCTCATTCCCACCTATCTCATACCCTCACCACACACACACAGACACACACACACACACACACACTCCTTTTTGGGGGCAAACAGTCAACAGACAACCTGTCTGCAGCCATGAATACAACATAATGTCACTAGAATCACACACAGCTAATACACAATTAGCTTAGCTTAGTTAGCAGGATAGCTAACAACTGTAATGTTGCTTTGTCTCTGTTATCTGCTTAACATAATGACCTAAATATTTAGTGCTGAAGTGATAATAATCAGGGTTTTTTTTTCCTAATCTGTGTGTAACAGGATATTAGTGAGAATTTAGCAGTAATGTTAGCTATCTAGAAAATTTGTATTATATTCATTCAAGCAAGAAGTGAAATTAGCAGTGCCTCCATTTTGTTTAGATGTTATAGAAAACAAATATGACCTCACCTGAGCCCTGCCCTTGTGTTTTATACTGGCCCATGCTTCTAAGACAGTCAATATGTGGCACAAAATTTCTCTGAATTCTTAACTTTTTAAAAGATTTGTAAGTGCTTTTACCTCAAGATTTGTTGGAGTGCTAGCATGTATGGCTAATATTTATAGATTAGAAATCATTGAAATGTCTGTTTTTGGGCTTGAAACTGCAGTGTAGTCTCATGTGGTAATACATGTATTGTGTGAACTGTGTGTGTGTGTATGTGTGTGTGTGTGTGTGTGTGTGTGTGTGTGTGTGTGTGTGTGTGTGTGTGTGTGGTGCAATCCTTGCCGCCCTCAGGCAGAATACTCCCTTACCTGAACAACTCTGGAATATACAACTATCGCCATTCCTTCCTCTCTGCCTCCTCTTTCTCTTCTGACCCTCTTCCTCCCTCTCTTTCTGTCTCTCATTCTCCTTCGTTCTCTTTTCCTTTTCCTCTCGTCCCTCGCTCCTAATGTGGAACATGCCTTTGACATCATTCCCCGAGCGCATCACTGGCCCTGTCAATCAGCAGCCATTTTGTCTTCGACTGTGGCCTCATTAAATCTCTCCCTCCATCAAACCCTCCTCCATGCTCTCATCCCTCTATCTTTCTCTCGCTCTCTGTCTATCTCTTCCCTCCCTTGCTCCACACCTCCTCTTTGTGTTTACCTGAGAGCTGATCACAGTGTGTATGCTCCATCACAGAAGTCATGGGGAGATCTCTCCAGCTGACTTATTGCCTGCACTCTGGGGGGTCACATGCTGCCTTGTTTCACCCCCTCTCTCCAGCCTGCCTTGTTCATAGGGCAGTTTAGCAAAGGGGCTTTTATGAAGAACCCCCCTTTTGCCTCCTATGCTCGCTCCACCGCTAGATACAGAGCTTTGATGTGGGCGCAGAGGCTCGAGTTTCCCTACGAGGAGATGGAGGGGTTGTGTCCTGATTCACCAAGCCACACATGGCCAGAAGTGCTTGTGTGTTTAGCTGACGTAGCAAAAATTATATATATATATATATATATATATATATACATAGCCCTACTTTAACCTCACCTTGCCATCCTCCCTCTCTTCTCCTTCTCTCTTCTCTTTTTCCCCCTCTCTCTTCTCCCATCTAACATTCATACGTTTTCACAGATTCTTTCAAGATGGCCCTAATTAGGAACTGTCATCTTTGCCGATTTTAATTATTAATTAAAGACAGGAAGGAGAGGAAAGAAAAATACATTTCAAATCAGGCCAAGGCTATGCACACACACCCACCCACACACACACACACACACACACACACACACACACACACACACACAAACATGCTAATGTGTGACCTGCCTGAAGTCTGGGCCATGTGGTCTGGGAGATGCTGATTAAAAACATATTAAAACATTATAAATGATTAATGCAGGTCCAGTTCGGAGTGGCAATTATTGGGTTTAGCACACGTTATCCAGCCTAATGACTACAGCGTCACCTCTGTGTCACAACTCCCACACATCAAGCAGAGTGAGAGAGAGAGAGAGAGAGAGAGAGTGAGAGAGAGAGAGAGAGAGAGAGAGAGATGTCCAGAGTTTTTAAACAGTTCCATAGGTGCTAGAAGTAAATAAATGAAAAGCTACGGTAGCATACAGCTGAGGGATAAGTCCAGGCTGAGAAGTGTGCATTAATGGATTTCTATTAGGAATTAATAGAAGTTCATAGAAAGGAAGCTCACATGGGTCAGGCTGCTGTGTTTAAAAAGAAAAACGGATATTTTTCAGGTTCTCGAGTAGTTGCAGGGTTTAAACACAGAACCAAATAAATGCGGCAAAGTTAAAAAAGTTTACAAAAGGGTAGAAATGGGGATTGAGTTGGCACTTTTTTGACCCCTTTCTATATTTAAACTTCAGTGATCATCCTGTGTTATTTCTTTTTCATTAATAAAATGAACATTGGGGGCACGGTGGCTTAGTGGTTAGCATGTTCGCCTCACACCACCAGGGTCGGGGTTCGATTCCCGCCTCCACCTTGTGTGTGTGGAGTTTGCATGTTCTCCCTGTGCCTCGGGGGTTTCCTCCGGGTACTCCAGTTTCCTCCCCCGGTCCAAAGACATGCATGGTAGGTTGATTGGCATCTCTGGAAAATTGTCCGTAGCATGTGATTGCGTGAGTGAATGAGAGTGTGTGTGTGTGCCCTGTGATGGGTTGGCACTCCGTCCAGGGTGTATCCTGCCTTGATGCCCGATGACGCCTGAGAAAGGCACAGGCTCCCCGTGACCCGAGGTAGTTCGGATAAGCGGTAGAAGATGAATGAATGAAGGATGAAAATGAACATCTACAGTAGTAGTGAGACCCCTGTTGTATAAAAGATAAATAAATAGATTTCTTTAATATTTGTCTTTAAAATTAGTATGTGAACACACTTATAAAGTGTGTGATAGAGAGAGGGATGTTTAGTATGACAAAAGAGGTCATTTTACAAGCAAAATTGCGAGGCTAAAACAATAGAGCGAGAGCACAGGGGGCAAGAGGCCACGGAAAAACCGGCGAGAAGAGAATAAGGGCGAGAAATGGCAAATGAAGAGAAGCTGGATTAGGAGCGGCGGCATCCAGAGATGACGTGAGTGCCATATTTTGTGCAACAATAATGCGACTGGCAGCAGAGATCCTTGTTTCTGATTCATCTAGTGCCGTATGGCAGAGCTTTGTCAGTCTGCGCGCGATATAAATTATTCAGCCTGAGAGATGGCAATTACAGAGCCCTGCACAACCAAAATGAATATTTTATGAGGACTAAAACTGCTCTGGAATGAATCACACACACACAACCACACACACACACACACACGCAGTGTGCTTATACATGGAAGGGCTAGAGGCCGTGACTGCTTTCATATTGTTGACTGAAATCCAGAGAAGCCTAATAAGCAAATATATTGCAGGTTAACCTGACACTGTTGTGCTTGTTGCAGCTGTGGACGAGAATCGCGCTTCGCCATGTCCTGTCCGACAAAATCGCAGGCCCACCACAAAGATCTCAGCACTCGAACTGTTGTTTTATCCTCACATTCTTTTTATGACACTTATCTTTCAATGAGAAGGGCTTTCAATATTTTGCAGCTCTTGAGTATTCCATAACCTGCAGTTTTTTTTCTTCTTCTTCCTTCCTGTGTGCAGGACTAAAACTAAATATGCTTTCCTTTTGACCCTGTGAATATGCTCTACTTGTTTTGCCAAAAAAGTGAGAGGAAGAGGAGAGTGAACAGAAAGAAGGATACACACACACACACACACACACACAAACATAGTGAAAGGCTAATGGAAGCGGATTAGACTAGAAGCCTGCTTGCCCAAAGCATCGTCTGATAAAGGTTTTGTCTGTTAGGTTTCCTGCAAAAGTCCAGCTTTATAATGCTGAAACAAAAAATAACATTGTTCACAGGGCTCGCAGAAGCAAGGCGGCCTGCGTGAATAGGTATTGTGTGGGCCCAGCCAGTGATACCTTAGCTTTTGTGCTCCTGGAGCAGGTCAGGGCTATGACATCAGAGCCACACAAGCAGGCCTCTGTGCACTGAATGCAGTGAGGATTTCCACCATGGTGGGAAAATGCATCAGGAGAGACCTGGATTTTTTTTTTTCTATCTCAGCACGCAAACACAAGACAAGAACGCACACACAGAAACTGACACTTTTTAAACACACACGATCATGCACAGATATGCATACACACTCAAACGCACATCCCTGAAACTAGCACACTGATTCACTTTAGCAGCAGGTTTAACAGTTTGTTTTGAGGTGTAATTAATTGTTGTTAAACTTTTAATTTCATTCAAATGTTGTTAAGAAAAAGGTCATAGATGCTAATGGTACAGTAGTCCTAAAAAAGAATAATTTTGTAGAAATCTTGTCATTAGGAATGATAAAATTTTTACTAAGTTGTTGCTGTTCTCTGAGCTGCTCCCTGTTCAGGGTCGCCACAGCGGATCGTCTGGTCCGTATATTTAATTTGGCACAGCTTTTACGCCGGATGCCCTTCCTGATGCAACCCTCCAATTTTATCCGGGCTTGTGACCGCCACTGAGAGTTAACTCCTTTCAATTTTTACCAAGTTGCATGTCATAGGACGACTAATTTGATCCTGAGCTCGGGGTTGATGCCTGTGTAACGTTTTGTATTTTCTCCTCGTATCTGTGTCGATTTCCTTTCCAAGACATAACGGAAGGACAAACGTGGTGGAAAACTTTTTTTTAACATCGAATATAATTTAAGAAATAAAATGAAAGAAGAAGAAGAAGAATGAAATAAAGAAAATGAACAAACTTTTTGTCACTGTGAGAGAGATTGGCTTTGATGATGCGTAAAATTTAACGCTTACGACTAGTCTGAAAAGTGTAAAGCAATAGCTAACGTCACACATAAACGTCACAAGTAAGTAAAACGGGTAGTATGGGAAAGTGACAGAGAAAAGAGCGAGAGAGCTACTGAGACAGTGAGAGAGACAGTGAGAGAAAGAGAGAGAAAGAGAGAGAGAGAGAGAGAGAGAGCATGATGTACAGTGAGCATGTGACAGTGAGATAAATGCAAAAGGAGGCATGTCTTCACCGCTGCTTTGCCTCACCTGTCTGGAACACTCCAACTTTCAAAGAGGATTATCTACAAATAATAAGGATGCTCCTGCTTGCTGGGTCGACATACAAGCGTCGTTCGGTACAGAAAAGGGAAAACACACACGTGAATGTAGTAGAAAAATCTCTGTCCATGGAGGAAACAGAGAGATGTCAGGTTAATTTTGTAGAAAAGCAGCTGAGGTGCTGTGATTGTGTCAGCATACATGGAGATGGGCTGCTTCAGGGAGGCTCAAGGACCGGAGGGTTCTGGGGCGATGATCTAGTGGGGTTATTAAAGCATCTCACACTCATTCAGTGGTTTTACAGCCCCAAGCCTGGGGGAGAATCATTTTTCGAAGCAACACAGGAAACGAGTCCTTTGTCTGCCACTAGGGGGCTATAAACTCACAAACAGTTTCATTTGCCTATAAAAAGCAAACAAAACAAATCAAAAATGTTATTTTCAAAGTAGATAGAACACACTGAAAAGAAAAGGAAAGGTCAAAGGGCACAGCTGACCATATCTATATTTTAGATTCATCTCTACATAATGTAGTTAGCAGGTCATTCTGTCTTTATCATAATCACAAAAAATGAGTCGCATAGATCATAGAGATCAGAGGGAAGAGACAATCTAAAGCTTGTTACCTATGTACAATGGTAGTTTTCCACCATGAGCAGTCCTGGGTGTCCCCGGAGGGAGAGACCTCATTAATTGCTCCTGTAAGTGGGGGATCCGGCTTGGGGCCGAGATTCAATACATGAGCATTTATCCCTTCTCTTGCTCTCATTGCTGGGTCGTCATTCCCAACCCATAAGGTGCCTGGCGCCGAGCGGCTCGGATAATGAAAATTTCTTCAAGTATAAAATCCTTAATCAAAATGCTGCCGGTGTCATCTTGCACCGGCGGAGAATCGCGACTTAAATTAATATACAACAGAACCTTTGGCTAAATTAACATGCCCTCATTTGCCATGCGATTCCCCAGGCCGGGCCTCGGATGGAAGGATGAGAAGAGGAAAAACAGTGAGAGGGATAGAGAGGAACAAGATGTCGTTTCACCCCCGGCTATGAGCTTTCAAACGCACTCAGAGCAATATGTTGATGAAGGAAGAGAGAGGGGAAAAAAAGCATATTAATAAATAAAAAATGCTAACAAGCCAGGGGAAAAAATAAACCTTGTAATTGAGTGTCTTTCTAATGATTCACATTGAGATGACAAAAAAAGGCAATTATTTGCGCCATTTTTTCGCCGTGTTTAGACGCCGGATTTGTTGATGCGCAGGCTCCTGCACTCATCCCTGGTGGGTATTAGTGAACTCTGAGAAACGACGGTTTCAGCAAAAACATCACAGCTGAATGCAGATATTCTCCAGATATACTCGCCTAATGACCTTGGGGACCGAAACATATGATATAGCTTTATATTTCACCCTAATGCTTGCTAGTGCAGCTCACAAACGCTGACAAACTCGTATCAGACAAACACAACCAGGCTGTGATATGTGAGCACTTGTGTTGTGAATGAAATAATGCAGGCCAGGACGGGATGCTGTGATACACGGCCACGCTGACACCTTAGGGAGCGGAGAAGTCTCCATCCTACTTGCTCTTAACAATCCGTTCTGTTCCACTGAGCAGGCCTATCTGAATACATTCGCCAGTATTTAGCAGACAGGCGGTTATCTAATAGTAAATATAAATTTTCCTCCAGTGACGTTTCTCTGTGTTTTGACAAAGCTCCGGTGAGGTTACAGCATTGGCCTTGACAGGCGAGGCGTCAGCTTTTTCCTAACCACATGAGAACTCTCAATTTACTACGACAAGTCTCCCTCTCTCTCCGTGTTTCTTTTTCTCTTTCCCTCTCTCTCTCTCTCCCTCTTTGCCGAGGCGAGTCGAGCCCCATCTGCATGCGCTCAGATTAAACATTCAATTTGCTACCTGATAGGCCACAAGGTCCGCCACTTACCATACAAATGAAAAAAGTGTCACTGTCAGCCCCCCCTCCCATATTCGCCTGACCCCGCACCGTACTCGCCTAATAATCCTGTAATATTTACTTCAGGGAAATTATGACGCGTGGCATATTTATCTTCATGAAAAATGTGCATGTAAAATTGAAATAGCCTTTTGAATGGGGTGAAGATACAGTCAGACACTAATATGCTTCATGAACTATAAAATTTAGTCACAGGGTAAGACTGTATTACTGCTCTCACACACACACATACACACAAAGAGAGAGAGAGGGGCAAATTTCCCCCCATGTTAAGCTGGTGTGAGCTCTGGCAGCCGATTCAGTGTGATAGTCATTACGCTTACA